>NC_000069.6:100696225-100741225 GCF_000001635.26 Mus musculus | reverse complement strand
CTCTTCCTCTTCCTCTTCCTCTTCCTCTGCCTCCTCCTCCTCCTCTTCTTCTTCTTCTTCTTCTTCTTCTTCTTCCTCTTCCTCTTCCTCTGCCTCCTCTTCTTCTTCTTCTTTTTCTTCTTCTTCTTCTTCTTCTTCTTCTTCTTCTTCTTCTTCTTCTTCTTCTTCTTCTTCTTCTTCTTCTTCTTCTTCTTTCTGTAACTTTCTGATAATTATAAATCTGGGGTGAGGGTGGTAATAAGAAGTTTCTAAGGAAAAAAAACAGCGTAGAATGAAGAGGAAAATAATTAAAGACTCACCATAGATTTCACAGGCAATGAAGAATTATTCTAACAAGCCTAGATGAAATGAAGGGGGTACTCCTCAGGCAAAATTAAGAAGGCATGAAAGGATAGGAAATTTGAATAAACTTTGTTTTGTTTTTCAAGGTCTCATTATATAGCTCTGGCTCTCCTGGATCACACTATAATAGACCAGGCTGGCCCCAAACTCACAGTGGCTTCCCCCTCCTTCTGCCTCCTGAGTGCTGGAATTAAAGGCATGTGCCACTATGTCTGGCTTGAACAAACTATTATAAAGTAAACTATCTACCAAGAAGTCTCTGGTTAATTGCCAAGGACCAGGAGTCCTGGTACAAATACTTGCTGTGCAAGCATAAAGATCTGGGTTTGGATTCTAAGCACCTACATAAAAATCGGGGCCAGGCCATGTGCACCTGTAACCCGTGTTGTGGGGGACAGAGACAGGAGGATGATCACTGGGCCTTGCTGGCCACCACCCTCAGCTCCAGAGTGGGAGACTGCCTCAGATTGAAGTACAAAGTGACAGCAGGTCATCTGTCTCTGGCTCCTCTGGCAACACAGATAAGCATACAACACACACACATGCACAGGCACACACACACACACACACACACACACGCACACACGCACACACGCACACACGCACACACGCACACACGCACACATACTCATCGACTTCTACTTAAACACATGAATACTCTTCACATGCTGTCTAACTTAGGATTTTACTGCTATGAAGAGACACCACGACCAAGGCAACTCTTATAAAGGACAACATTAAATGGGGCTGGCTTACAGGTTCAGAGGTTCAGTCCATTATCATCAAGGCAGGAAGCATGGCAGTATCTAGGCAGTCACAGGACTGGAGGAACTGAGAGTTCTACAACTTGTTCTGAAGTCAAACTGAAGACTAACTCTGACCTGGCTAGGACAAGGGTCTCAAAGCCAACCCCCACAGTGTTACACTTCCTTCAACAAGGCCTCACCTACTCCAACAAAGCTATACCTCCTAATAGTGCCACTCCCTGGGTCAAGCATATGCAAACCACCACAAGTACATTGTACCAAACTTTCAGGGAATGAATAATAGCTAGTATATCAAAGCTATTTCAGAAACATTTAAAATACTGGCTACTTTATAAAACTCCTTTTTATGTCAGCAAAAAGCGGCTGAAAAAGAAATGTAAATCAAGATAGTATTTACGATAGCAATAAAGAAATGAGTTATCTAACAGTTAACCTGGGGAGAGAAGAATTCATAGAGAAAAGCTTAAAACTTTGTTAAAAAAATATAAATGACTACAGACAAATGAGAAGGTATACCATGTTCTTGGATGGGACTATTAAAGTCATTACGAAGTTATTTCTTCTCCAATTTATTCTGATTACAATAATACTTTAAGGTCATATATATAAATGGGATGTGGTGACACATACCTTGAACCCAGCACTCAGGAAGCTGAAGCAGGCTGATCTGTATAAGCTCAAGGCTAGCCTGATCTACATAGTGGGTTCCTGGTCAGCCAGTGCTAATTAGTGAGATTCTGTCTCAAAGCAAATACATAAATATATTTAAATGCATGTGTATTCATAATATATGAATTCACACACACACTAAAGTTCCATATACAGTAATGCAAGTTGTTAAGTATTAAGTAAATAAGAAGAGGGATGGATAAGGAGAAGAACAGCACTCACTGTATGGATATAAAGTTGCAATAACAAATATATTATTACAGCAGGAAAAACACATGAAGATGAATTGGAGACCATGAAGCCAGGTGAAGCCTCAAATGACTGCTGTCATCTGCAGTCACCTCAGCACAGCAGGTGAGCAACAATGAGACTCAACATGGCTTGGAATGACAGCCATGGGAAGATCAGAGCAGGGGAGGCTAGGAGATGCATTTTATTAAAAAGTAATCTCTGAGTGGATAGAGAGGTGGGGAGATGGAGCACTGTATGGATGAGGAGAGACTGCTGAGATAGATTGGGGACAGACTGAGCAGGGCCTTCGTATGAACTAAGCCTTACGAAAGTTAAGTTGAAAGTTTTCAGTTAGTCTGACGGAGGAAACACCCACCAATTCTGCTACAGTTGCTGACAGAGAGTAGGGAGGGAATGAATGAACCAAGACCGCAGGGATTGGAGCACAAAGGGGAAGACAGAGAGAAGATAACAAAACCATTTAACCAGAAGGACTTAGTGGCGGAGGTGAAGGTGACGTGGTTTCAGCATCGGTCGCCCCACTGACCATCAGGGTTGATTCGCATGATCTGATCGGTTTCCTTTTCCTCTTTCATCACTCCATCCGTATCCCTCCCAGAAGAGAGGAGGCCTAGTCTTCAGTTAAGGGCATACAAGTAGCCGTGGCGCCTGCTAGAACCTCCAAACAAGCTCTCAAGAATGATTTGGTGAAGTTAAAGTAGGAGGCAAAGGAGAAGAATTCAAGGAAACCCGGTTTCCTCCACCCTTTAGGAGTTAAGAGATAGCAGCGGACACCACAGGAGAACATTCCGAAAGCACTGTTTTAGACAGGAGTTATCATAACTCTGAATGTGTAGATTCCATTGCTTCTGATCATATGCCTGATGAAATGAAGTTCTTGACTTGAACGTGGACATGGGCTGAGAATATGAAATCAAGACTTCAGGGAAAGAGTTGAAGGTGTGGCTATTTCACTGGACAGGAGTGTGTGGGGTGACCTTCAGGGAATGACGTCCTCCAGGACCTACACTCCTAAGGCAGAATCCAGGCCTGTTTTTTTGGAAGGAACAGGGAATGCTGGAGAAAGTGAGAGCTGTATTTGGCAACTGTCAGATCACATCTGCTTCCTATGGCGTGGCTTGCTTACTGACTGACAATCGGAATACATAAATATATGTGGCACATCAAACAGACAAAACGACTCGCACAGATCTGCCTAAATATTTAGACACAGCCGGCAGTGACAGAAATTATTAAGAAATTGAAATTCTGATCGCTGAAGGTGAGCAGAGGCTGAGAGCAGATCTCATTCTGACCCAACTCATCAGACCCACAGTTAGCATGTCACTCCTAGAATGAGAAATGACTCATTTAGCACCTGTGGAAGATTCTGTCTGGAGGGTGGTGTATCTGTCAGCCTTCCTTTCTCCTTCATGAGTCGTTCTCTAACATTCAACCATTCCCGGGGAGAGGTTGGTGAAATAAGCAAAGTGAAATACATAGGTAAAGTTAAGAGATTATCAAACCAGATAGTTAGCATTGGGCTGGATTCAAGTCCCAGAACCACTGGCTCCTGCCTGCAAGACCTAGCATCTTGAAACCTGTTATCGCCTATAAAATACTAGTTCTGATCGACGTACCTCTCAGTGAGCATACAGAATGAGACCCAGTGTGTGTCAATGGGTTTTGAGCTGTGTCGCTGAGAGTTGCCTACCTCCCTAGTGGTCCCAAGGGAGGCATAGCTCACAGGGGTCAGATGAAGGTCAGAGTTTTCTGGGCCAAGCTCTGGCTCCTAGTGTCTGTTATAGTAGTTGCCCTTGAATCTGGTTTATATACTGGCATTTCAGGGAGACCTTGCTTGATTCTCTCTCTGCTGCTAACGATGAGCTTTAAAAATATAGACATGTATTAAAGAGCCATGGGTAAAAATGAATTGTTAGAGGTGAGACTACATTCAGGGGCTAGAGAGATGGTTCAGCAGTTAAGAGCACTTGCTGCTCTTCCAGAAGACCCTCGTTTCATTTCTAGCACTCACATGGTAACTCACAAACACCTATAGCTCCAGTTCCAGGAGATCTCATTCCCTCTTCTGGCATCCATGGTGTGCAAGTTGTACACAGACATGTATACAGATAAAATACCTATACATGCAAAATTTTTTAAAAATTAAAGGAATAAGTTCACGGCCTTAGAGGAACATTGGGTAGAAATAAAGATGTATCTGAGGTGAGAGTGGGGTTACCTGTGCATGACAGACTAAAGGTCCGCCCTCTTGGCGCTTATTAGAAGACAGTTATGGGCTAATTGTGCATGGATTGCCATGGTAGTGATTATCACTTAGCTTCGACTACTACCCTAATGACTTGTCCTCCTTCAGCATCACGGACTTAGGTTGGTGACATCTGGGGACTGTGTGCTGAGTGAAGCCTGCTACCACTTGCCACCACCCACCCTCCATTCATTATGATTTCCCCATGCTGAAGCCCAGAAACTTGCCAGGAAGAGGCAAATGTCCCATCTGTTCCCCACCATAGAGACACACCATTCAGGAGACCCACGTGGCCCTCCACTGAGAGTTTCTGTGGGAGAACTCAATTCCTCTTAAAGTTCTAGCACATCATTTCACACCATCACAGCTCCATCACAGAAGAGGGTACAAGAAATGAGAAGTGGAGCCAGGGGTTTCATTAACGACTTTGCTTCAGTGTGACTTAATAGGGTTCCCAGGCACTCAGGACCTGAGCAATCTGCAGAGATCATCTGCCAAGCAGCAGGAGCCGGGCAGCAGAGGCAGACCTTCAAATCCACTTTGGAAAAATAAAAAGGGCACATAAATTCTCATCAGGTATGGAGACCACAGGCAGTGGGGCTCACTGATTATTATTTGTGTATGAGAGTATCTTAAGTTACTCAGCAATTACACCCAACAAATGCCAGCCAGAAATGAAGGGAACATTTAGTCTGCGAAAGAGCTAACATCCTTAATTATCTTGGCCTCTGTAGACTGCAGGGGCTTTCAATCAACATCTCTCCAGGCAGACACTCTTTAGTCAACCACTTTTTCCAAGGTCTGTTCCTCTCTCTTTGGGGTTGCTCAACTCTCCTCAAGTGTTGCTGCCTTTAATGCCACCATGTCATCAAGCCAGGACACCCAGGAGAAAGCAATGTGGGAAAGTGAGCTGGCACAGTGATCCTTGCTTACCCATTGGCTCTTCCATACACATACACAGCACATTCCGTTTACCCTCTTATCGTCCTCCAACTCTCTCATCCTCTCCCTCTCTCTCTCTCCAGGTTACGTTCTCACATTCGTGCCTTTCGGTTTTGTTTTGGAACTCTGACTGAACCAGACTATGCATGTGGCTATTGGGTGCAGAACTATTCACACAAGCCTGAGGAGCTTGCATTTGGTACACAGGTGAGGGCGACGGCTGTCCCTCCCTACCCAGGATTCCATCAGGGAGTGGTCAGGGAGGAAACAGAAAGAATGCCACATGTACTCTCTCACGTGTGAATTCTGGATTTTAGCCCTTACTTTTACAAGTTTAACGCGAAGCAGCTATTGAAGCTAGGCAACCAGAAGAAGACTATTGAAGGGGATGCAGTAAGGGAGAGGAGTGAGTAGACCATGGGTAATAGCAAAGTAAGAAGGGGAGCGCAGGGGATGAGAAAGTTCAAGCAGGAACAGGGGCAGAGGGCAGGGGAGACAAAGGGACAGGGACAGACAGTAAAGCACCGAGGGTCAAGAAAAGCCACATGGAGATCCATTACTTTGGAAAGGTGATTCTGAAAGTTGTATTTAAGATCTCAGCACCCGCATTAAGCACCCTTTTCTGAAGATGCTGACGGAACTCCCAGAAATCCTTCATTTGTCCTCTTTTGGAGTAGAAGAGAGACAGAGTCACGCAGGCACGTAGGAGCACAGAGGGTCCTACTCCCACTGCTGTGTCACAGAGGTATGGAATAGGACAGTGTCTGCGGAACAGCAGAGTGGGGTCTCCACCGTCGGGCAGGACAGCAGAGCAGGATCTCCACCGACAGACCTCACCCGTGAACTTCCAGATTCCTGCTAGGAGCTCAGGTCGATTTCTCAGATAGTTAAGGAACACAGAAACTGCCACACAACCACAACCATGGTGTATCTAGCCTAGAGCGTTCTAATGAAAACTCCACAGATGTGGTTTAGGAGGTGTGCCCCTGCAGAGCCACAAACCCAGATGCAGAGGGTAAAGTCTGCATTGAGCCCTTCAGTGTGAGCCGAGCAGAGAAGGAGGTGGGTGGTAAATTAATATCCGTGTCTAATCTATTTGTACAAGGACCCTGTGACGGGGGCTTTCACAGTGAGCACTTTTAAAGCTCTCAGCAACTGTATGAATCAGTTATTATTACTTCCCATTTTCTAAATGAGAAAACTGGGAACTCAGAGGCCAGGCGCTGTGCCCAAGGCCACATCGCTAGGGAGAAGTGGAATGGAGCACTTTTTGCTCTTAGCCATTTCGTTCAATTAACTAATTGCTAAGTCATCTCGGTTCTACCCCTTCAGTTTCAAATCGTTCTTCTCATGCCCAGCCTTATGTCCGTGAACCTGGGTCTGGCTTCCTCATTTTGTCACAGCTACTGCAGTAACGACCTAACTATTCTCCCTCTATATCCTACTACTGTCTATTGCCCTCCTCCCAGCCTGACTCTAGCCTAGCCATCACACCATCCTCCCTCCACACTGGGTGTGTTTTGTATTTTCCACTTTATCGAGGTCGCCTTCACAAAATCTCTTTTTCTTTCTGAGGTCTCGATTTTGAACATCACCTCCTCTGTGAAGTCTGCCCTGCCTGCCACCATGGATGGTACTCCCAAGTACCTTATCAGTAATAACATTGCGTCTTAAATGGTCTGTGCTTGTATTGTCATAGGAGCTAAACCTCTTGTGAATGGAATCCAAGTCTCCATTCATTTATCTTTTGCACTTAAACTATCTTGCTCATAGTAGGCAGTCAGTAAGAACTTGTCCTGAATGGATGAATGAATGAATGAACAGATAAATGAATGCGTGAGAAAAGTAAAACATATATAATTAAAATGAATAAATAAAACATTAAATAAAAGTTGTCTTTGATGTAAGAATGCCACTAATAAGAAAATTCTGAATCATTATCTCTGTAAACACAAAAGGAACAAGAGAAGTAATTATAGATTATACTTGATATGTAAATTTGAAATTTGAAACAGAAAGTAATACTACTACCTAGAAATTACAAAAAGTACACACGGAGCTATGACACTCAAATTTGTGACATTTCCAGCGTAGTTTTCAGAAGGAGCTGGCAGAGTATTTCATTTGAACTCAATAAAAGGCAGGTGGGAGAGAGAGTGTGGGGGGGGGTTCTTTATGATTGAATTTTCAGAAAAGGAAGCTAAGAGTCCGAACCCACAGTGGTGGTTTGTTGTTGCCACCAGGCCTCATGCATCCTACGTAGACCTCAAACTCATTATGCCGCTGGCTGTTCTCGAACTCCATCTGCAAACCAGGCTGGCCCCGAACTCAGGGACTCTCCTGCCTCTGCCTCTCAAGTGCTGGGATTAAATGCGTTCGACACCGTGCCTGGCTTCTGCTGCACTTTGACCTTTCCAGGAACGATGCAAACACATGTGACTTTCTACTCTAGCTTTCACAAACTTCTTACCCCTTTTGAAAAGCAACAGCAAGATCCCAGGCATCTCAAGACAGAGAGCAGAGCAGTTCTGTCAGAGACAAGCATCCACGTACTTGCTCATTTCTCATTCTTCCTGGCAAAAAACAAACAACAACAACAACCACCACCACCACCACCACCCCGCTTTACAGCAGGGCGCACATGCGCACACAGACATACATGCTCATCACTGCAGACTCACCTTTCTGTTGTCTGTGGCCAGGGTGGGGAAAGGGGGGCGGTTGGGTGATGACAGAACAAGGGAGAAACAGACTGAGACAGAGAGGTATGAGTTCAGATTGCAGCTTTGCCTTCTTTTCCATAGAATTCTCCCAGTGTTCCAAGTTACTTGTCAAGCCCCGGCCCCAGTTGAGTTACTATATTGTCTTTGCTGAAAATCATTTGGCTGTAGACATGAGTGGTGGGCTCCCAGAATGTTGTTCTATAGCAATGTGCAATGCGTTGTTTCTCCTGGTGTCTTCTGCCCTGCAGTGTAGTGTTGACAGTGTATCTTGAAGCCAGGTGGTTTAGCAACTCCGACTTTGCCTTCCTGAGAATGTCTGGAGTTCTACAACTTCTGCATATAAACATGAGTCTGTGAATTTCTACAAAAGACTTCTGGTAGAGGCAGTGATAATTAGAATCACTTTGATCAATATAGGGAGAATGGGCAGTTTTATAGTATTGAAATATGTAATCCATATATATGATGAATTTGGAGGTTTTTGAAGTTTCCCTTGGCAATGGTTGAGTGTTTTTTTTTAATTAAATTTACTCCTAATAATTATATAGTTTTGCTGATATGAAAAAAGTGACTTGATAGGCTTAATTTTTAGTTCTATCCAAATAAGAGTCATATATCAGTGTCTCTTCTTTCAAAGGCCTTTGGTAAAACTTTCTGAGGTAAATGAGTGGTTTTCACATCATGATTTTATATCTTAAGAAAAGACCCCACATTGAAAACATGATGGACCCCCAAAAACTTAGGCTAATCTGTTGTCTGACTGTAGTGTTCTTGGTCTCTCGTCCCTCAGAGCCTCAGTTTTCTTGTCTATCGAGTTTGAATAATGACATCCGTCTCTGTGGTGGTTTAAATAAGAAATGTCCCCCAGAGGCTCATCTATTTGAAGCCTTGGTCGTAGCTGGCGATGCTACTTAAGGAGGTTATGGACCCCCTAGGTCAGTGGTTCTCAGCCTTCCTAATGCTACTGCCACCCTTTAATACAGTTCCTCATGTTAGCGTGACCCCAGCCATAAAATTACTTTTGTTGCTACTTCATAACTGTAATTTTGCTGTTATGTTATGAATCATAATGTAAATATCTGATATACGGATGGTCTTAGGTGAGCCCTGTGAAAGAGTCACAACCCACAGGTTGGGTAGTAGAGCCTTGCTGGAGGACATCCATCTTGGGGGCGGGTTTTAGAGTAGAGAGCCTTACCCGACTTCCCGTTCCCTCTCTCTACTTCCGGTTTGTGGTTGACGATTCGGTCAGCCAACTTCATGCTCTGGCTGACGTGCTTGCCCGCTTCTATGCCTTCCTCACCAGTATAGAGCTCCCTCAGGGTCTATAAGCCAAAATAAACCCTTTGCTGTCGATCATGGTATTTTTATGGCAGTAACAGAAAACAAACTAGAATACACGAAATTTGTTTCTATGGCTGAGTAATGTTCTATTGCAATCAGCTTTGTTTTGTTTAGGTGTCCACCCTTCGCTGCTATGAATAGTGTGGCTCCGAATATGGCCGTGTGTGGGTTTTTTGAGACACCTGCTTCTAATTCTTTTCAGCATACATTCAGAAATGAAACTACAGGGTCATATGCTAAATCGCTATTTAATTTCTTGAGGGAAACACCAAACTGTTGTCTCTCCTAGGGATATTTTGAGGATTCACTGTGCCAACATATTTGCAAAGCTTTGGCATGGTATCTGGCACATAACAAGAATCCAATAAATCATTGCTAAGAGACGGGATTCCACACAAGTTATCATCAGTATGGTGCATCTGTTGCAACATGTGTCATATGTTGAAGGAGACAATTGGTTTTCATGCCTCAGTTTTTGGATGGAGGGGTTTCTATGGGGATACTATTCCTCATCTCTTATTCATCTTCTCTCATTTTTTCCTAGAAAAAAAAAAAGTGACTTTCCATCTGAAAGATCAAATAAGGTGAACGCCTGTCAGCCCATCTCAGTGTTTCCTCAGGCTGTGTGATGTAGGGATCAATTGTTCTATTCTCCTGTACTCTATCTGTCCATGCCATTAAGTCCTGTGTGTGAGCAAGTATACATGCAAGTTTGTGTGTGCATGTAGAGGCAGAGGTCAGCTTCAGGTGTCATTCCTCAGGCATCACCCATCTTATTTTTTGAGACAAAGACTCTCACAGACCTAGAGCTCCACAAGTAGCCTAGGATGCCCAGATAGTGAGTCCAAGGGACCACTTGCCTCTGCTTCCCCAGTGCTAGGATGAAAGGCACATGTCACCACCACATCCTTGAGCTTGGGTCTCCTCCTCCTTCTCCTTTCTCCTCCTCCTTTATTGATTCGTTATGAATTTCACATTTTGTACCATAATCCCACCCATCTCCCCATCTCTTGGTACCTACCCTCCTGCCTTCCAACCTTTCCCACAAAAGAAAAATAAAAAAACCCAAGGCTGCAGCTGACAAAGTGAAGGGTCAGCTCTCCCCCTCTTACACCCTTGAGGCTGGCTCACCCATGCCTTTGCCATTAGGGACAATTCTGTTGTGCTGCCCAGTAGAGAGCCCCCTTCTTTAAGTACACTCTTCTTGAGTAGTACAGACTGAATTTGTGAGTTATAGCTGACTAACCCCTATGTGTATTACACAATTGATTCTGTCAACAGTAAGGAAAGGATGGGAAGTCTATCTTGTGACCACACCCCCCACCCAAACCCACACAGGTTACTGAACATACCTAAAGATATCAGGAAGTTGGCCTCTAATTTCCAGGTTCTTTGACTTCAAACCTAAGTAGTTTGGGAAACGAACTGCAACTTGAGATCAACTATGATGAGAAACTATTTACCTTTTCCTGAAATTTCTCTTCTTTTATTCTTAGGCTCTGGATAATTGCAACGATGTTGGAGAAAACCTTGACAGAGCAAGTGCTGTGTAGCCAATCTCCATTGCAGAGAGGCTCCACTGCAGGGACCCAGAATTCTTAAGCTACCAACCTTGAGATGGCAACTGTTTTCATTTTTGTACCCAACAGAGCATAGCCTCACATTCATCCTTCTCTTCTGGGATGAGTGTGGAATGCACAAGTCCTGAAATGTCTTCTCTTAGAAGACATTCTAAGAATTCCATTAGATAAGCATGAACTGGGCACCTCTACGTGCCAGGCATTCGACAGGGAGAGGAGACCGAGATGGGTAACATTCAGTTTCGTGTGCATGGCACTTTTAGTTGGTGCAAATGAAAGATGAGACCCCTGTAAATAAATAGAAGGCAGATTTTAGCTGATCTGGCTTTAAATGAGTTTCGGGCATTTGGTTTTGATGATTAAAATCTAATACATCTCACCAAAGGAAATTGGATTCAAGCATTTTATTTCATTACTATTCCCACGCTGGTTTTTCTCCCTTCTGTCAGCCTGAGTATCTCTCTCCCTTTGGAAGATGGCATATTTTTATAGATGCAAACACATGCAACTGGTTTATTAGTTTATTTCATATTTATGAAGTCACAGTTTAAGTGGTTTACTCATTTAGCTGTTTTATGCCTTTTTTTCATACAGATATCAGGCAATATCAGCCTAATAAATGAGCAATTAATGAAAAAAATAGAATTCTGAAATAAGACACAGAAAAACCTGTATTGTGATTTCATCTTTGATGTGTCCCTTGGAAATTCCGGCCTCAGAGTCACTTCCCAGGATTCTGGATTGCGTTGTCTGAACTTATGTTAGAGAGGCAGGGGTAACAGCAGTGACATCCAGAGAATCCACATCTAGGCACATCTAGCTATGCCTATGCACCCTCCAGCCCCCACCCCAAGACAGGCATAAAGGGAAGCTGCTGCAAAACAGCCTCAAATGGGCTGTGAAGCCACACTGCTCGCCTCAAATGCTGGCTCTTGTCCCTGCTAGCTGTGTGTCCTTGGGTAAATAAGGTAGCTTGGTTCCCTCATCTGTAAAATAAGAATAAATCATAGGCTTGCTTCCTAGGCCTGTTGTGGGGAATAAAAAGCCAGTAAACACTTGCAGTGTGCTCGGACTGTGTCTAGCTTGTGGCAAGGATTCTGGCACATAAGTTGAAATATAGTCACTCAGTTAGAGCACAGAAGAGGGACAGAAACGACCCTCAAAGGAAACACAGAGGAGGAATAAGATAGAATGAAGTAAAATGAAGAAAAGGGGGAAGGGGCAAGATAAAGAGACCATCAGAAGACAGAAAAGAAGGTAAGGCCTGTGGATGGCTGGGAGGGAGGTGGTAACCCAGATACGGAGCATAGAACGGACCAATCTCCTCTGCTTTGTGTTCTGTGACCTTGGGCAGCTCATTTAATCCTTCTGTGTGTCTCATTCCTCCCTGAAAATCAAACCCTAAGGACCTGGACAACAGTAGCTAAACACCCACCTAGCCACTGAACAGCTAACCTTGGACAAGCCCTGAGGCCCAGTCTCCGCCATTGCATGAGATGTTAATAGTTCATACCTTAGAGGTCACTGTGGTACACATGTTTATATTCAGGGTTCTGAGCATATCAGTTTATGCATGGAAGCACTTTATAAACTTCAAAATTCAGGATTCTATGACCTTCGAATGTTCCTCCTGTATTCTCACTTAGGTAACTGTCCTGGTGCCTAAACATTCTCTTTCTGCCTTTGTCCAACTGAAATTTTGAAGTGAACTGTGAATCTCAGTCAGCAGAGAGATTTCATAGCTTTCTCTCTCCTCTCTCTTCTCTGTGGGCTGACTTCCTACTTAATTCTCTCCCTCTGGATAGCTGTAAAAGCAAAAACTACTGCCAGGACAGCTCTTATCAAAATATTTTAGCACTTCTGCATCTGGTCCTGGCCATAAAATAGAAGTGAGGAAACACTTATGTAAAGCTTTCAGAGCTGTGAAGGAAAAGAGGGCTCCCTTTTTATTGGCTGTGCTTCATCTATCTCCAGGACAGTAAGGAGGAAAAAAATAAATAAATTTAAGAGATTTAAACCAAAAAGACACTCCGTGAACGAAAACGATATGACAAGCACATCAGCAACAAGAGGCAGAGAATGGGTGTTACTGAGTGAGTGATATCACTGTGCAGCTCTGTGTAAGTAAACTAATGAGCTGGGCCAGTGGGAGGATGCTCTGGTCCATATGCAAAACAGCTCTCCACTGGCTCCTTCTTCCTCTGTTCAATTGCTGTGCCAGCAACAGCATCAGCACCAGGCAGGCTCCCAAGTCTCAAACCTTTTCAATTTTATTCTACAGCCCAGTTCCCTCTGCCCCAGCCTTCCTCGTGATCACATAGGGAAAAGGATGGTTATCACTTAATATTTACTGGATTCCTGCCGTGGTCCAGAGATTGGGCTAGCACATGGAGGATACAGATAAATAAGAGAGAGAAGTCCTGGAGCCAAAGAGTTCTCTGGATGCAGGGAGAGACAACTTCAAAAGGAAGTTACAAGGTCTAAGAGTGCCCGATTAGTGTCTCTGATTTCACAGGTGGGATGTAGTTTCCATGGGAGGTGGGAGAGACAAAAGCTTAACTAAGGCCTTTCTCATATCCATTCATTCTATAATCTTCATGACATCTCTTATGATTCTTTTAAATCATATTATAGATCAGGAGGCTTCAGCTTGATGAAATGAAGCAATTTACTCCGAGTCACAAAAGACTCCATCTAAATCCAGTCCAATAGCCTTTGCTCTTTCTAGTAACCTTGCTATACTGACATTAGTCAGGATGACAGTATATAGGGGCCAGGGAAAACCCTGGGTGGAACCAAGGGCAATTATATAGCAGAGAGAAGGTAGTAATAGCTAGAAAACAGGGAGCGGGTTGGAGAGAGACAGGGGAGTTGTGGACAGGGATATTGCCAGCTGATTGGTACAGCCTTGGTAGTACCAAGAGCTCTGGTACTAAGAGCTAAGAGCTCTGGGCCTCCCCTACCCGCAGGTGGTCAGTCCCTCCTCCCAGTGGTCCGAGGATAGTAATTAGCCCCTCCCTTTCGTAGGGGAGGGGTGACTATGACCTTTCTCTTCTGGGAGGGGAGGGGTCTGGTGGAATTTTCCGAAGTTTCTGAGCTGACCTCTTCACCCGGAGACCCTGGCATGTTAACTTTCGTCTTCTCTCTTTCTTTCTTTCTTTCTTTCTTTCTTTCTTTCTTTCTTTCTTTCTTTCTTTCTTTCTTTCTCTCTTTGTTTGTTTGTTTGTTTTGTTTTGTTTTTCGAGACAGGTTTTCTCTGTATAGCCCTGGCTGTGCTGTCCTGGAACTCACTCTGTAGACCAGGCTGGCCTCGAACTCAGAAATTCGCCTGCCTCTGCCTCCCAAGTGCTGGGATTAAAGGCGTGAGCCACCACGCTCAGCAACTTCCATTTTCATTGTTGTCTTTTGTGTCCTGGGGAAAGATGAGAGGTTCTAGAAACCGAAATAAACAGGAAAAAGGTAAATGAAATGCATCAATCCAAAAGATATCCCCTGCATCAGCCATGCTTGTTTTCAAAAGGAGCCAGTTGGTTTTGTTTTGTTTTGTTTTGTTTGGGGGGGAGGGGGTGTTGGAGAGATGTCTCGATGGTTAAGAGCACTGACTGCTCTTCCAGAGGTCCTGAGTTCAATTCCCAGCAACCACATGGTGGCTCACAACAATCTGTAATGGGATCTAGTTACCCTCTTCTGATCTGTCTTTAGACAGCGACAGTGTACTCACAAATAATTTCTAAAAAAAAAATAAAAGGAGCTAGTTTTTAAGCACATGTGTTGGTTGGTTTGCTTTGCTTCCCTGTGACTCACTGAGCTCAGTCTTGCTTAGCCCGGAGGTTATTTACAGGCGCACGGGTAACATCAGCGGCTATACCACTGAAGAAAATAAACTCCCTTTCCCTAGCAACCATTACCTGCCAGCAAAGCAGCAGTTTTAAAGGAAACTTCAACAAGATGCTCGGGTTACATGGGAAAGGAACACAATGTTTGCCGTCAGGATTATCATCTATCAAAACTGACTTCTTTGGCATTAAGTCCAAAGTCTCTATAAAACCCTAGGCAGTTGGGCCACACCCATTTTTCCTGTTGAGGGAGGGGGCTGTTCACTCATCTCTCAGCTTTCTATTGCTATCTTCTCTGCAGACTGACCACACCCTAGACCCTCAGTCCCACCACTAGTGTCTTCTTGTAAGTCATCTCAAATATCACCTTTCAGAAAGACGTCCCTTATCTCCTTTGTGCGAAGGGGCCTCTCTGCTCTGCCCTGAGCAACTTTGCTGCGCTCTTCCTTATGGCCTTCCACCATGCTTTCTGCTTGACTTATTTCCTGGTTAGTGACTGTCTCTCACTCCTAGAAGATGAGCCCGATCATGTTTGCCTTACTCACAGATGTGCCCCCATTCCTGAACAGACTGCCTTACACAGTGGGCCGATGTGGTGCATTTATGCTGCGGGAGAGAGTCGGGCTTTATGTAATATTAATTCAACATCCTTGAGATATCACTCCATCTTTTATCATTTCTGCTGTCTGTAAGCTGCTCCAAAGTAAATAATGATTACCTTCTGGACAAATCTAACACTATTTGGTTCATCTTGTCTTGTTATTTATGTTGCGCTATGAACCACTGGCCAACTACTCTCTCTGTTTCCTTCTTTCTAAGTAAAAGTTCAACAATTCCAGAATCCTTCCCTTTCCTTCCTTTTCTCCTCTGCTCTTCTTCCTCCTCCTCCTCCGTTTCTTCTTCTTCTTCTTCTTCTTCTTCTTCTTCTTCTTCTTCTTCTTCTTCTTCTTCTTCTTCTTCTTCTTCTTCTTCTTCTTCTTCTCCTTCCTCACTTTCTAGTTCTACCTCCTCTCATTTATCCTGGGCATTGATCAAGACTCCTGCCATTTCATTTGCACATTTACATGAATTTATGAGCCCAGATTAGCCCCAAAGAAACTTCTAGAAGTTAAAAGGTACCCGTTTACAAGGCTGTAGTAAACTGAGTAGGAACCAGAAACCACCAGTGCTGTCGACACAAGCCGGACATGATGCATGTCCTGGCTAGTTTTTATGTCAGATAGACTCATTTGGGAAAATGGAACCTCAGCCAAGAGAATACCTCCAGCAGATTGGTCCGTGGGGCTTTTTCTGAATTGATGATTGGTGTGGGAAGGGTCAACACCTCCCCATCCCCCACCACTGGCAGTGCAGTTCCTGGGCTGGTGATCCTGGGTGCTACAAGAAAGCAGTCTGAGCAACGTACGGGAAACAAGTCGGTAAGCCACATTCCTCCTTGGCTTCCACTTCAGTTCCTGCTTTGAATCCCTGACCTGACTTCCCTGGTAATGGAGTGTGACCCAAGAGTCGTAAGCTGTAATAAACACTTTCCTCCCCAAGTTGCCTTTGGTCTTAGTGTTTATCACAGCAACAGAATGCAAATTAAGTCAGAAATTGGCAGTAATAGGCAGAGATTTAGGAGTGTTACTAAGAAAGTTATTAATCTATTCACAAAATCTGACATCAGAAGACATGACTTAACGCAAGGGTGAAAAATCAAAGATGAAGATGAATATTTATGTCTAGAATTCTTTCTTACTTCTTACTCATTCGTGAGGGAAAAAAATCCCCTAGTATTTAATAAAAAGTAAATAAAATGCCCAGAAAATTCTGGGTTAGTTAAAATATTTAATGTGTAAACTGTTTGGAAATACTTAAAAATATACAAATGTCAGTGTATTTCCAAAGGGTTTATAATAAGCAAATATAAATTTCTGTGTGTGCTGTACATGCATATGTTTGTTTTTTTTTGTGTTCATGCATGCAGAGGGCAAAGGTCAATATCAGAAGTCTTCCTCCATCACTTCCACCTCAGTTTTTGAGGCAGAGTCTCTCACTGACTGGCCAGAGAGCTTCAGGGATCTGCCTGATTCTGCCCTGTGACTGGGGTTATAGGCATGTTCTGCCCCACATGCTTTGAATATAGGTTTTGGGGGCCCAAAGTCAAGCCCTAATTTTTGGGCAGCAAGCACTTCACCTACTGAGCCCAGTAGATAACTTCCTAGCCCAAACAAGTGTAATTTCATGTCACTAATTTCTTAAAAGCTCATATCAAAAGTATGCTAAGTATTTCTTGGCACATGTGGAATATTTCACAGTGTAATTTTCAGTTGCAAGAACTGTTGTTTTTTCCCTTTTAAAAAAATTATCTTTGAAAAGTCATATGCTCACATAAAGTTCTCTAAAACTATACTTACCCAGAGGTCAAGGGTGACAGTTCCCATGCAGTCAGATGCAGGGGCAGCAACTGAACTGTGGAGCTGTGCATTTGCAGTCTAGAGCAGAAGGAGGAGGGAGCCTCGGTGAAGTTGGCAATCAGGAAGGCACAACAGTATTTAATTAGGGAAGGAGATCGTTTGTCAATAGTGGTTCCCAAGTTTTACCAGCAAACCTCAGGGTGAGAAAACAGCTGAAATTACATGTGATAGGATTGACATTTAGTCGATTTGAAGAGCTGATACGTAGAGAATGAGATGCTGACCCAAGAGTTGAAATACATAATTCAATTATTAGAGATAATCATTAAATCTTTACACCCACTAATGGAATAAAACACAAATCACCTAGTCAGCACAATCCAAGGTTTGTATGCTATGGGATAATGCAAAACAGTAATGAACAGCAGCTAAGTTAATTGGCCATTTCTATTTTTATTAATTAGGGAACTATGTGGCAATCATTTAAATGTAAAAGAACTGTATTAGGTAGTGAAAGAACCTAGTGGGGAAAACTCTACTCATGTCCCGAGTCTGCGCGCACCCAGGGAATCACAAGACCATCTTGATGCAAACACATGAGGTAGTTTAATGACAGAGCTCCAGGCCAACACGTATCTCACACAGGAGATAGCGGTTGTCGACCACGAGGCTCGAAAGTTAGAGGTTTTAAAAGAAAAGGGTCTGGGGCTGGGGAAGGAATTGGTGTGCTTTCACACGATTGGTTCATTTAAACATCAGCAGAATGATTACACATCAGAAAAAGAGTACGTTCAGGTCAGGGCGTCAGGAATTCTGAGGGCTAGGTGCTTATCTAAGTCAGCAGAGCATCTGGTTAACATTTAACCCAGGTCAGAAGGGCGGGAGATAGGGAGGTGCCGGGCCCGTCTGGACATTCTTGTATGTATTCTCTATCTTTAAGGCTAGCCAGTTCTTGCAATAACTTTTACAGCCTTTGTTCTTTGCTCTAGACCCAAAAAGCCCTCCTAACTAGCAAGCCGCATGAATCATGGACCTTGAATTTTAATTTTCTTTCATTAGGAAATACATGTTAACCATTCCAGACATTTTTTTTCCAGTAAAATGTTTTTCATCTTGTTATCATTATCTTTATTATTTTAGTATTTTAATATTGGAGGCAGAATCTTAGTCTTAAATTCTTTGTGAAGTAAGAATGATAGAGTTTGTGACATGGGTTAATCTCAACTGTAAACTTGCAGGGGTTCTGTCGCTTAAAAAGACAAATTTTCTAGTGTGTGCATGAGGGAGTTTCCAGAGAGGTCTGACCCAGATACCCTGAATGTATAAGACTCTGACGAGCCTTAGCTACTGGGGACCCTCTGAGTGAACCATGCAGAGCTGGGGATCGATGCAAAAGCAAAAGGAATTTATTGTTCTAGTGCACTGGGGTCATCCTGCACCCAAGGGAGAAGCAGAGACCCCAGGCAGTCCATTCGGCCAGTTTTTATACAGTTTTCAGGGGTAGAAGAGAGAGAGCCACAGCTACTAGGCACAATGTGATTGGCATAACAGCGTGACTTTTAAACTGGTTGGTCCTTAGGGAATGAGGTCTTGGGGGGAGGGGGGCAAATGTCCACACGCCCTGAGGAATAAATCAACGTGCTCTGAGCTTCTCTTATCTGCAGGTGGCAGGAAGGTCGATACCCTGTGGTCTGAGGAATGTAGTCAGCCTTTCCCTTGCTGAGAGGAGGGATGCTTGGTGAAGTTTTCCAAAGGTCCTGAGCTGACCTCTTCAAATGTGGGTGGCACCTTTCCAAGGACTGAGTCTGGGACTGAAGAGAGAGTGAAAACTAAATATTCTCCAGCATCCATCTCTCCCTGCCTCCCTTCCAGCTACACTGTGACCAGCTACCTCAGGCTCCCTGGGCTGTACCTTCCCTGCCCTGATGGACTGTACTCTCACAGCAGGAGACAAGGTAAAACCTTCCTTCTTTCAGCTGCTTTTGTGAAGTATTTTGCCCAGGCAGCAGATAAAGTAACCAATTCAAGAGCGACAGATCGTCACAAGTGTCTTCCTTACTCTCACTGAAGCTTATGCTAAATAAAACTGAAATTACTATACACATTCCTAGATTCCAAATTTTGTTATTAAAACAAGTTTATTGATGTTGCTATAAGGGTCCATGATTCGCTGAAGAATGAAACCACAGACTCAAATAGTATGTAAATGCAAAGAATGTTTTATTCTGCAGAAGTCCGGCATGCTGGGGTCTTTTGTGGATAGTCTTGGGGCTAATTATATTTAATGTTAATTCTGTTCTCCTGTGAGTGGTTTAGAATGAGGAATGAGTCAGCACTCAGGTGATTTCCTGTAAACCTGCTTCCCACCTTCATTTGTAAAATAAAGAAGAGCTGATTATTGGGCAGATAAAAGGGAAGGTGGAGTGGAAGGTGAGGAGAGAGAAGAAGAAGAAAATGGAAGAGGGAAAGGACTCAGAGGAGGAGAAAGAAGAAGAGAAGCGGAACAGAAGCACATGGCCTGGAGTATCCACAAGTTCTAAGGGGTCTCATAGATGTGGAAGATGGTAGTGTAGCAGTAGATCTGCCCAATCTAGGCACAAAGCATGTAATCATATTAACTGTGTTGTGTTTCCATTGCCGGGGCATATTTGGGGTGGAGATTTACTGCAACAGGATGACCAATATATATAGAGAGACTCACTCCCAAGTGAGCTTGCGGGCCTGGTTTTAAGCACATTATGGAATTCCAGGATAGGAATTCCAGGATAGGTAACAGATGGGTTTTGTTGTTGTTGTTGTTGTTTTGTTTTTTTGAGACAGGGTTTCTCTGTGTAGCCCTGGCTGTCCTGGAACTCACTCTGTAGACCAGGCTGGCCTGGAACTCAGAAATCCGCCTGCCTCTGCCTCCCAAGTGCTGGGATCAAAGGCGTGCACCACCACGCCCGGCTCCAAGGTAACAGATGTTAATCTGTTAAATCCACCTTAATGGACATTCTGTTAGGTGAGGGAGGAAACTTGCAGGGGAGATCTGGGAATTGTCACTGAGGAAGTCTGGAAGCTGTTGGTGACCTATTATCCTTCCTTCAGGCCAGGTGGCTGGGACATTCTGTTACTTGGGCGTGAAGGCTGGAGCCTGGGATTTTTCTATAGTAATTGACTTGCCTAGTCTTGCCTGGACTTGCCCAGTTTTTAGGACTAGTCTCCTTAACTGCCAATTTGAAGTCTGTCATGCAATCAGGCTAGTCTTCTCTCCTATTAGCAAGCATTATTACCATAAATCTGATATATTTCAGCTAATAAATTTGCTCAAGTGGGTAGGGTTGGTTTTTTTTTTTTTTTTTTTTTTTTGACAGGGTTTCACTGTGTAGCTCCAGCTGGCCTAGATCTTGCTCAAGTAGACCAGGCAGACGACTAGCTTTGAACTCAGAGATCCACTTGCCCCTGGTGCCTCCATGCTGGCACTAAATGCATGCAGCGGCATGCCTGACCCCAAAGTGTGTTTAAATTGCTTCACTTCAACATTAGATGTTGTTGAGGGAAATATGGTTTTACTGCTTAAATAACTGCAAAGCTTATGCTCGAGAAGCCCCAGGGTTCTTCTCAGCACTCAACTCACAACAGCCTGGGGCGGGAATTCACTCTGGCCTTTCCTGAAGCTAGTGTGTCACCTTGAAAGAATGCTCTTGAGGAGCCAGGACCCATTCTCCCAAACTACTTTTCACTTTTGAAAAACCACTCAGAGGATCTAATGGTCTCTTCGCACTTTAAAAAGTGTCCCATGAGGGAAGACATTCAAGACATATCATTAAATGAAAACAGCAAGCCACGGGGAAGTATGGTTGGATCCATCCTATTTTGTGAAAGTGCATAGCTGTCTTGATAGATAAGATACAGGTTATGTTACTTTTATAGACACAGCAGGCCCGATTGGAAGCAACGCTTTGTGGATTTTAACTCACACTTTACCCATGAGGAGGATAAAACCATTGCCATCTTTATTTTACAGATGAGAGGGCTGATGCACAGACGTGAATCATGAACACAGAGCAAGTTCTGGAAGTGTGTCCTAAAAGTTACAAAGCCATAAGCCATGGTACCAGAAAAATATTTACATCATATACTTATTTAATTGAATGTATTTGAATCCCAGTCTCACTGTGTAGTTCTGTTTGGCCTGGAACATGATATGTAGACTAGAATGACTTTGCACTCACAGAGCTCGGCCTGCCTAGGCCTCCTGAGTGCTGGGATTAAAGGCCTTTGCCACCATGCCCAGCCTGGCTTTATGTTATTTATGTAACCAAGCTAAAGGAAAGCTAGAGACCTCGCTCTCTTTTTTTTTCCCGGTCTTGTCTTTGAGTGGTGAGCTGAGGACCACAGACCTGGCCATGTTTGGGAGTGAGATGGGCGTCTGCTAGGAGTTGGGAGTGCTCGCATGCTCTGTGTAATGTGAACCGGTAGCAGAAGGAAGTGGTTACAGTAAAATGTCCTCGGTAAGAAACTATCCACCCAGGCTGCTCTGTAAAGCTAGGAGCATAGTCATCCCCCAGCCCCAGATAAGCCAGACTGGTGGAACTGTGTTTACCCACTTGGCTCCATGAGAACCAGACCTGGCCTCACACATGTGCCACTGACCTGTTTAATTTTTATTTATGCTATTAGTCTACGTCTCCTTTTAAACTGCCTAGTGAGATTGTAAACTCTTGGAGAGCACTGATGCTTTTGGAAATAGCTCGTTCTTCCCAGGCTGCATACACACAGAGAGTGTTTGATAAATGGGAATTGAATGAGAAGGAATCAGATAAACGTGTAATGGTATTTACTGTCTATTTTAGACCAGGGAGAGCAGCACACCGACAATTCAGTCCATCATCTCAAGAGTGTATTTTATTCAAAACAGATGACTTAGGTATGTGTTCTAAAATACAACAAAAAGCCCCGATCGTGTCCAGTTACACTATGGGGCTGTGAACTACCGTAGAGTCGAGTCTACACGGCAAAGATTGAATCCACTGGCTCGTGTTCAACCAAGAGTGGGAGAATCCTCCCTTCCCTCCTCGCCTCTTCCCATTCCTCTTCTCCCCACGCTCTTTCCTCGACCTTTTGTACGTCAGTACTAAATCCTTTATGTGAAGCAAAGCAAGACGCACATGTATTCAGGCGGGTGCCATGGTATGAGACATTGGAACCTTGCCACTGCTGTAACAGAATATATGAAAAGGGACCTTAATGAAGGAGAGGTGTACCTGGGTTTACAGCCTGGGGTACAGCGTGCAGTCCCACTGTGCAGTCAGGAAGCAGAGAGAGATGAACACTGGTACTTACTTAGCTCCTTCTTATGTGGTCCAGGACCCCAGCTATTGGAGCGGCACTGCCCACATCTCCGGTAGTCTTCTCACCTGAATTGACCTAATCTAGACAACCCCTCACAGGTGCACTCAGAGCTTTGTTTCCACAGGGATTCTAAACCCCAGCAAGGTGCCCATGGGGATTAACTCTCAGAACCCAGTCGAGATGAAGAATGTCTTGAGGGAAGGGGGCAGAAGTGGGGATAGGAGACTGACTATATGGAAGGAGCTGAGCCAGTAGATAAATCCACTGAACGTGATGGAAGCTAAGTTGTAGAAGAGAGAAATAAACTAAGGAAGAAATGCTAGAGCAGTGTGGTATTGAATTGATGTTGGGACTATCGGTGTAAACTCACAGATTTCAATAAACATATATAGATAAGGAAATAAATACATTTCTGTATATCTATGTGGACATACGCATGTGTAAACATAGAGGTTTTACCAACTTTTCTAACTTTGTTATATTTTCAACGGTTTTGGAATTCATCACTTGTTTCTGGGATTTCTTGGGTGTGTGTAGAATGAGAAGGGGTGCCCCCTCTTTTTATCAACTTGCCAGCCAATTTTCCCTACACTGTTTATTGCATAATTCATCTCTTTCCATTGATCTGAGACACTTTCATTACCATATATTATGCTGACTGCAAACATATTAGAAAAGCAACCTTGATGCTTAATGATGTAGCAATGCTGACACATCTCTGCCTCTTCTGCTCTGATATCTTGAATATCAGGGGCCTGCTTCTGCCTTAGTGTCCAAAACATGTCTCTCTTTCTCTTTCTCTCTCCCTCGACTTCTCCCTCTCCTTCCCCTCCCTTCCAGCTATCTATCTATCTATCTATCTATCTATCTATCTATCTATCTATCTATGGGAGGTGGGAGGGGGAGACCATAAGTCAGCAGCTAGGTGTGGTCCTCAATACCTCTCTTATTTTTTCCGACAGGGTCTCTCACTGAAAGTGGAGCCTGCCTAAAGGATGTCTAGATGGCTAAGAGCTGCAGAGACCTACCTGTCCCTTACCTCCCTCCTTCCCCCAGTGCTCAGGTTCAGACACATGCTGCTCTGCTGGTCTTTTTGTGGGTGCTAGGGATTCAAACCCAGCTCTTCAGGCTAGTGTGGCAGCCCCTTACCAACCAAGCCATCTCCCCATTGTAAGTTCAACAGAGCCCACCTGCATGAACTCTTGCCCCAGAAAGCGTCACCTTCAGCTTGCTTAACTGCTATCTTAACAGTCGCTCAGCTATCTCTGGCACTGCTTTCCCTGCTGACCAGCCGGCCCACTCCTATCCCTGCAGCCCCTCCAGTTAGACTGTCCCGGTGTTTCCCCATGCTATTACAACAGCCTCAAAATTCTTTACTCCCGAAACACCAAAAAATCAACAAGTAAGCATAATAACACAGGCTTGTCGTCTGACTCTGCAGTTCCCAAACCTTCAAGTCTCCCTTCCCCTTGTCTTCAGCAGTGCAGAGCTGTGGAGGCCACTGACTGACCTTCCAGCAGCCTTTTCTACCTGCCTTGTGCATATTCTCCCGTTGGGGTGGGATCTGAGAAAAAGAAACAACCCAAGCCGTCACCAGAGTCCAGCCAAGCAAGAAAACTGACCAGTCAAGGACAGCAGCACATGCTTAGGAGCTGACTGTGTCTTTAAATGTTCATCTTAGTAAGTATTTAGGCAGATGACAAAAATGGATTGCACTCCAGCTGCTACTGATCGATCAAGGCCGCAGACTTGGGAGCCGGACTCTGACTCCAATACAGTTTTTATGCCCTCAAATCCACAAACGTGTGCCAAGCCATTCCACCAATGAGGATTTAGGGATAAGGTACTTCCTTAGAAACACATCTACTTAGCCTGTTCCCATTGGCTGGTTTGTTCAGCTGTGGTGGGCAACTTGCCTAGCATTCACGTCTCAACTTGCCAACCAAGTCAGTTACCCACGTCTCTTCTGCCTAGCAGAATGTGAGTTACCTGGGGAGGTCTTGGGAACTTAAACTTTATTTGACCCCTATTCAAAATGGCTTCAGTTTGGTTCCTTCCTACACTACCTCTTTATCTTTAGTCTCTGATGGTGGCACCGCACCTTTGCTGTGCCTGAACTTTTCCTCAAATGAGAGCTTTTATTCCTCTTTGACACGGCACCTGCCATGCCTTAGCCCCAACCCTTTCCACACCGATACAGTAAGAGCTTCTATTCTAGTAACTCAGCGCATTGCTGTTAAAGACAAAGTCCTTGGCTTCAGGGAGTTTACATTCCAGGAAAATTTTTCTTTGACCCCATCAGGAACCTGATGACAGGAAGCCAATTGTCCTCCCACCGTGAATCATTCTTTATTTGGCAGGTGCCAGAACTGGAGTTCAGACTCCGGTCTGCTCCCAAGAGAAAGCTGTTGGTCCTGGACGCCATGCTTTGCTGAGGATTTGTGAGGTAAAAACAAGTTTGGTTCCCTAAGAGGATTAAGTAAGGCACTGCTTAATAGAAAAGAAAATACCTCTGAGGCAATGTTGAAGAGCCACGCCCTGACCTCTGCCTCCAGCCACTCAGGATGTAAACATAGGCAGCGACCAACCCAGTGGCTCACCTCAAAACTGGATCTTCGATTCTGAGGACTGACTTGTTTGCTTGATTACAGAAACCAGAAAAGAAAGAAAACTGCATTTTCAGGGACCCACAAAGACTATTGGAAAACACAGATATTTACAATTCATAACAGTAATGAAATTACAGTTATGAAGTGGCAACAAAAATAATTTTATGATTAGAGGTCACCACAACATGAGACACTGTATGAAAGGGTTGCAGCATTAAGAAAGTTGAGAACCACTGATTTAGGTAGGTTAAAATAAAATAAATAAAAGTATTTACTTAGTACCGTGGACTGAGCCTGAGGCAGCCAGCTCTCAATCACTTGTTCGTTTTTTTTTTTTAATTTTTAAATTTTTTTATTTTTGAGCTGGGGCCTCACTAAACTGACCAGGCTATCCTTAAATCTGTGATCCTCCTGCCTCAATATCCTAAGTACCTGGGATTAGCAGAACTGCATAACCAGGCCCAGATTGATTGATTGATTAATTGATTTATCTTTTCTTTTTTTTTTTAATGTGCATTTATGTTCTGTCTGCATGTATGTCTGTGTGAAGGTATTGGATCCAGGGAGTATGGCAGTTGTGAGTTGCCGTGTGCATGCTGGGAATTGAAGCTGGGTCCTCTGGAAGATCAGTCAGTGCTCTTAACTGCTGAGCCATCTCTCCAGCCCACGTTTATTTATTTATTTCTAATATTCACAAGAACCATGCAAAATTCATATTGTGATCTTAGTTTTACAGGTGGGCAAACAGACTGCGAAGGGTTAAATGACTGCCCACCCTCCATGGCTCGGGCATTATGTTTTCAATAGGAATCTTACAGCGCATATCCAGAACTGGCATGAACCATATCACTTTGAGAAAGAGCAGGGGCGAGTTGCTATTTAAAGAACTTCTAAATGGGTTGAGGGTAGGCTCGGGGGTAGAGAGCTTGCGGAGATAGCACCTATGAAGGATAGATTAGTTCAATAAATAATAATGGGGGTTGCTGGCATACCATTTTGAGGTTAAAAAAATAATAAATGAATAAAGCTGGAGAGAGGACAGTTAACAAGCCCAAGAGTACAAATTGATGGGGGAGTAGTTTCTAACATTCTGCAGCCCAGTAGGATAATGGCTGATAACACTTCGTTGAATTTTTTAAAATAGCTGGTAGAGAGGATTTTGAATGTTCTAAACATAAAAAAAGATAGCCTAGGTAATAGATAAGCTTATCAGTATACATTAGAAACCTTCATTGAAATATCACACTGTACCCTATAAATACATATAATTACTACATGTCTGTACAAAGCACAGATATAGTTTTAACGAACTAGATTCTAATCTTGCCTCTATAAAAAAATGAATATTATTTTAAATTGTGTGGTGTGTTCATGTACATGTGTACATGCGCACATGTGTGTGGATGCCAGAAGATTTTGCCTGGAGATGGAGTTACAGGCAGTTGGGTCACCCAACGTGGATGCTGTAAATGAAACTTGGGTCCTCTTTTTGTTTGTTTGTTTTTTCCTTCTTTTTTTTTTTTTTTTTTTTTTTTTTTAGTTTTTCGAGACAGGGTTTCTCTGTGTAGCCCTGGCTGGCCTCGAACTCAGAAATCTGCCTGCCTCTACCTCCTAAGTGCTGGGATCAAAGGCGTGCGCCACCACGCCCGGCAATTTGGGTCCTCTTAATCTTCAATTTGTTTCAAGAGTATCATGAACTATTATTAATCATGGGCCATCTCACCATCCCCCCACACCCACCATCATCTTGCTTCTTAAGACAAACTAACTGCTAAAATACCTCGAAGATTGACATGTAAAGCATGGGATCACAGATATCCCAGAAGAAGACGTGGGTGCATAGTTTACTAAATCTGGAATGAGCAGGACTTTTTAAAATATCACACAAAATCCAGAAGTTATAAAGAAAAGGATTATGAAAATTAGAGTTTGGGGGGCTGTAGAGATGACTCAGTGGGTGAGAGCGCTTGCTATGCAAACATGAAACCTCGGGTTTGGATTCCAACACCCATGTAAAGAAAACCTGACTGGGCACACACCTATGACGCAGGAGCATGAGAGGCAGAAGGGGAAGGATCACTAGGGTTTGGGCCCTGCCAGCCTAGCTCTGGGTTCAGTGAGGCAAAGAGTGATAGAGAAGGACACCTAGAGTCCCCCTGGATTCCAAACACTCGGACAGGTGTGCACATTTACATATGTAAATGTGCATACACATACCCCCACCCCCAGCAGTAAAAAGTTTTGTGTAGCTCTAAAGCTACATTGGCCTCTGTAGTGAAATCCCTGCTGGTGACGTTGGACTGTATGATCTGCCTGATGTCTACACAGAGGTCTTGCTTGACAAGCTCGGCTGCTCATAGGCATTCAATCAGAAACACGGTGGGGATATATATTCTCCATCCTGGGCTGCACATTTCCTGGGAAGGTCAAATTACAACTAACTTGCAACTTTGTACTTGGGTACTTAACATGGCCAGGTGCCTGACGCCTCAACAATAGAAAGAATGGGGGGGGTGGGGTGGGGGGGTGTTTAACACACTTGGCCTATTTGACAGGGTTCAGCTGACGAGCCTCAGTGAAGAGATTCCCCCAGAGCTCCCTGCCAATCCCTCCTCTGTTGTTTTAAGACAGGGTCTAACTGTACAGCCCAGGCTCAAATCTGACACACACTCTCCAGTCTACCTAGCGCTGGGATGATAGGTCGGCCGGACAGATCCTGACACTCCTTCTTGAATCTGGGCTTAGGCATAGAGGACAGAGGAAACCCAAGCATGAAAAAAAAAAAAAAAAAAAAAAAAAAAAAAAAAAAAAAGGCAAGTATGACCTATTTGCTTCACGGTAGAACTAAATTCTCCCGAGGAAGGTATGGCTTTATGATTTGAAGAGCTATTAGCTGAAAGGAAGCTATAACTGAGTTTATACGACTTTCCTAAGCAAAATTGTATAATGTATCAATTTGCAAAACATTAGGGAGTGCCTTGGAGGTCTGTAGGGGAAGTGCTGTGCAGGTGCTTACACTTTGTCATTTGTAAAGTGCATATCCTCTATTAAGCAGAGTCTCAGGGTGACACACAGGCACTACCAGGGGATGAGCAATGAGTGTTTTTTAGAATTTGCTTTCAGTTGTTTAAATTATAGTAGTTTAAAATGAGACTTTTGAATAATACTGAAGCTTTCCAAGATGAAAGTTTGATATGTGGATGTGCATGTGTGTGTGTGTGTTGGGAGGGTGTGAGCAGGTGTGTGTAGAAGTATGCATGTGTGTGAGGGTATATGTATGAAAGCGTGTGCATGTGTGTATGCAAGTATACATGTGCATGTGCATCTCTGTGTGGTGTAATTGAGTGTGTATATGAGTTTGTATTCATATGTTTACATGTGGGGGTGTATACATGAGTGTGTGTATGTGCATGTGTGGGTGCAAATATGCATACATGCGTGGATGGGTATGCATATATGTGTACATATACATATACAGATACATATGCATATACAAGTGCATAGGGTATGTATGAGTGTGTGTGTGTGCAAGTATGTATAGTGTGGGGTGAGTATGCTTATGTATGTGTGCATGTGTGTGGGGTCTGAATGAAGGTATGTGTGGTATGTGTTTGTGTGTAGAGGGGTTTGTATATGCGTGAGTGTGTGTGTTGATCTTGTGGGAGGGTAATACATACAAGAGGATATGAATTCTGCGTTTTTGACTACCAGTGAAGAGTGACATTTCCCTTCAAGACCCTGTAGAGGGATATGGCATCGGGCAAGCCTTCTGAAAGAAGGAAGTACACTTCACCGGCATCACATGGCGCTCTCTGGGGGAGGGAGAAAGGGGGAGGGAGGATGGGCAACTCAGCCTTGCTCTCTCGGAGAACAAATTTCTCAATGGACTTGAGTCTAGACAGGCAGTGTGAAGTATGTACAATCAGTGGAAACCCTGGAGGTCACAGACAAGAGCTTTGCACATTCGTCAAGGGTTTCATCACAGGCTTAGTACAAAGACATCCAAAGTGTCAAGGGAAGATTCCGACACTGGAAAAAAAATGGCAGCTATCAGAAACAAAATGTCAACAGGCTCAAACCCAATCCCAACAATAGCTCACACTCACTGTTGTGTACTAGACATTGGCGCAGACAGCACGCTCCAGGATCATCTCCTTATGAAGTTGAAGGAGGGGCGTGGAGAACTTACACAGATTTAACATTTGAGGTTGTATTCCAAGGCACGTGATATCCTTCAGTAAGAATGGCTAAGTGTTTGAGGACGTTTGCACATTCAGAGTGGCATCATTTATAGGGCTACACATAGGATTGTTAAGCCAGAGAAGAGAAGGCTTACGTTTCAAGCTGGAGAGGACCCTGTCATGGGTTGAGAAGAAAGCATGGAGCCAGCTTCCTGGGAAGGAGCAGTTACTGGGCAAAGCACATCAATCAATGCTCCAGCTGCCAGCCCAAGAGCAGGCTCCTAATTGCATCCAGCTGCTAAGATTAGGTGCAAGCTGCAGGAAATGCCTATCCAAACCACAGAGGAGCCAGCGGGACAAACTGGGACAGCCATTAAACTGAGAGAAGGCAGAGACCTAACTTCAGCCCCCGGTCTCCTCAGAAGGGCTGGGGATGGTCTCTTGCTAGCCTCGGGGTCAGTGAGCCCAGAAACCAACCTGGGGAAAGGCACTTATAAAACTACTGAGCAAGACTGTCTCCCAGTGGGCAGCGGAGAGGGGGACACTACCTGCATATGGCCTGTGCACAAGCAGAAAACCTGCACATAGTGTTCCCAGAGTGATCCAGAGTCACAGTGAGGTAGGCTAGACAGGCATCAGGGAGGAAAAGGAAGTGACTAGAAGGTGGTGCTGCCGTAGACCTGTGTGATGGCAGGGCATCAAGTGACCACTAAAACAGTAAAGACACAAGACCCCTCCAAAATGGCTGGGTCTCTCATGGCCAACAGCTGACTGTTGTCATCTGCCTTATTCTAGTGGCATCTCTGTATCACCAGCCTTGCCTATTCTTGTCACACATCTGTTGTCATGACATGTCTAACCTCCCCACCCCTGTATTGGGGTTTAAGACAAAAAGGGAAATGAACTCTATTCTGGGAAAATCTTAACCCTCCCCTAGAACCCAGCTACCCCCTACCCTTAACCTTACTTCCGTCTGAGTTAATTCTTTCCCAAGAAGCCCACTTCTTGAATGTGTACTTCTGCTCTGTTTTCTTACTTCATCTTGTCTCTAAATTCTTTCTCTGACTGTGACAAGAACCCAGAAACACTGACAAAGGCTTCAAGTTTCCTATTCCAGAGACACCCCGCCCCCCAAAGCTTCATGGCACACCCCAGAATCCAATACAGCAATGGAGCCCAAGGTGCAACCTGCTCCTGTGAATAGTAGGCTTGAGGCATCCAGAGAGTTGAAAATATCAGAGACAGGGAAAGGGAACAAGGAGGCTATGGTGTTCAAACAGTGCAGGAAAGTGGATTGCAAGCAGGTATTACCTTTCTATCTCTCCCTCCTGACACAGTTTTTCATAAGAACTGGATGCATCTTGCTGTTCTAGTGTAAGGGGTTAACCATTTTCCTGCTTCTGAGAGAATGGAAGAGGTGGCTGTGCATGGCAGCAGGTTGTGTTTGCAAGGAGAATATGGGCACAAAGAGAAGCTGCGTGCATAAGAACCTGCTCGGTCTACCTTACGACTTATCTCTATGCTATGGACCATTGGGTATCAACCACAGAAATCTGGATATCAACTTCCCATAACGCCACAGACTGACATCTATGGAAGACAGGGCTGGGAAGGAGCCAATGCAACTAACTACCTCGGAGGATATCCCAACTGCATCCAGGAGAATAGACTTTCAAGTCGTAGAGAGTTGTATTGCTCAGTGAAAAGGGGTCAAGGAGAATGTGATTCTCTGAGATAAATGCCCCCTTGATGAGAATGGGAAGAGGCTTCTGGGGGAAGCAGCATAAAGCATTGCAGCATATCACCCTTTCCCTGCAGGGAGAGGTGTGCAAAGAGCTCATTACTTGGGATTAATGAGATCATTCTGAATAATTCATAATAAATAAGGGTCAAAGTCTTGATAGCTCCTAGCCTATATACGTCTTCATAATAATGATAATGGTAACTGTGTGTGTGTTAAAAATAGATGTAGAATTAAGCCAGATTACTAGACAGAATACCATCTCCCAGAATCGCTGTTGCAAGATTAGTCATTGGTCCTGGGAAGATTTTTGTCAACCTGATACCATGTAAGAGTCTTTTGGGAAGAAGGACCCTTGCCTGAGAAAACACTTATATAGGACTAGCCCGTAGGGCAATCTGTGGGGGCGTTTTCTTGAGATGAATCCAGATGCAGGTGGGAGGGCCCAGCCCACTGTGGGCAGTTCCATCCCTGGCAGGAGGTCCTAGGTTGTGTAAGAAAGCAAGTTGAGCAAGGCAGTAAGCATCCTCCACCCTCTAGGCTTCAGTCCCCCCACTATGGACTATAAGGTGGAAGAGAAAGTAAACCTTCTCTCCAAATTACTGTTGGTCTTGTTGTTTGTTATGGCAATAGAAAGCCAATTAAGGACATAGTTATCGGTATATATTTGAAGAAAAGGCTGTCAAAACCCTATAGCTAGAAGGCATTAGAAGTGACCATGAAAGAGTTTATGTATAATTTCAATTGGAGGAATCATAAATGGAGTGGCTTTTCTCTAGGTATGGATGTTACTAACAAATTTACATTAACAATAACATATAATTCTCTCTCATACACACACACACACACACACAGCAAAAGTTGACAAAGTGATTCCAGTTTTCAAACTTCCATCGCTCCAGCAATGATACTTTGAACATCTTTCTCTACCCTTTTGTTTAATATTTTCCTTTAAATTGGTGCATGTTTTAAATTTACATGTGCCTTTTAAAAGAAGAAACATTATATTAGGACTATAAAAAGAAAACCAATATCACTTGCCGTAAGTAGGAGGTAACAATAAAAACAAGCACTTATGTAATAAAAACCAAAACAATGTTATACAATCCTAGCTAGATACAATTACACATGTCAAAGGCTTTCAGCCTGGGGCCTGCTCTCTTTTCAAAGGGAAGATTGGCAAGTGATAGGTGCACAAGACCAAATGGAAAGTTTCTCCTTGAAAAGATAGGCAGGACTGGGAGAGATTTAGGAAGGGAAATCACTTTCATTGTGTAATTTAATGTCAGTGTCTGGATATCATAGATAGCGTCTGTTATGTCATATAGCCCAAATCCTGATTTAAATTCATGGATATGCAAGTGTGGGGAATACAGTTTGTGACCCTCTGAAATGAAACAGAAATAAAATGGGAAGTCAGAGTTTTAAAATTATTATTATTAAAAACACATTTAAAAATAGGAGCAAAAGACACACACGGCAAAACAAAAGAAGCCAAGAGGGTGAACTTACACTTGAACCCTATCAGAGACACCTCACAAAACAAAGACGCCAATGGCTCCGAAATGGTATCGTGCCACATCAGATGCCCTATTGGCATGAAGGAAGAGCAGAGAAACAGCCAGCCGAGCACAGAGAGCATAGAGGCTAAGGCGGAGTGGAGGGGGTGTGAGAGAGACAGCTCACACCTCTCTAGAGCCCAGTGAGATCACAGCCTGACCTACACAGCTGGCAGAAGGAACCTGACCAACTGGCGAGTCAGGAACACCAGCATCTTCATTTTTCCCTGGAGGAGGAGTATGGGAGTTGGTCCTAGCTGAGGTTTTACTTCTCGGAGAGCTACTTTGCATGTAGACTTTGAATTGCCCATCACTTAATTTGTTTTTCTAGAAGGTAATAAAACTGTAATTTATAACTGGTGGGTTCAGTGACCAGAGAGAGTGATAAAACTCCAAACTTAAGGCATTGCTATTCAGTACCTTTAGCAATTCTACTATATAATCGGGTTTACAGCAAAGCAAAGATGGGTCACTTGGGGCTACTGTAGTTGCCATTTATACCACAGAAAATAGTGCCTAATGATTGAGGAAGAGTAAGTCAGTAGGAGACTGATAAAGCTCAAGGTAAAAATCTAAACAGATTATATCAGAAGATACACAGACACTCTCCAACAGAAAACTGTGTTATGGTACCTTAAACATTCTACCATCTGGATTACAATAGTGACTCAGACATTAGAAAAAAAAAGCACTTTATATTATGCCTAATTGAATGATTTTTCTCAAGCATACTCAGCCTGTAAATGCAGGTAACATTTGAAGTGACCCTCCATTGAAGGTGGTATTCTACCTGGGGAAGAGATGCTGGCTGTCTTCTCAGACCTCACAGGTGGTCTTATTTCATTAAGATGCCTTAGTTGGGGCTGGAGAAATGGCTCAGAGGTTAAGAGCACTGACTGCTCTTCCAGAGGTCCTGAGTTCAAATCCTACCAACAGCATGGTGGGTCACAACCATCTGTAATGAGATCTGATGCCCTCTTCTGGTGTGTCTGAAAACAGCTATAGTGTACTTATAATAAATAAATAAATAAATAAATATCTTTTTAAAATGCCTTAGTGGTGGGGGATGGGTGTGAGAGAAACTTTTCCTAAGGGGATGTAACATACATCTATTCCCCCTAGAAAGGGAACTGGCCAAGAGTCCAGAAAAGCGGCTGTGCCTCTCAGTGAACCAATGAGTTGAGGTTACCAGCAGGAGTGTGGATGAAGGGTTACTTACAGGAGTAGGGATGACTCCAGAGGAGCTACATCTTTGGAAAGCCCACCGACTCACAGGTGAGGTCACCAAAGCAACGCTAGGATTCTCTGCACAAGGTCCAGGCTGTTCCACAGGCCTGAGACATCTGCTGTCCACAGCTTGCCTGGTCAGTATCCTCCACAGCAGCTGCGTATTGTTTATAAAGCTGAGGAATGTGTCTTTCAGAACCCTGGGAGTTTCCCAGTCCTGTGACATTCATTTACCACCTGGCTCTGAAGAGTTCCCTCTTCCCCTTGTCTGTCCGCATACAACAGCAGGATCTGTTCCTAGCTTGTCCCAAACTTGGCTCTCAAGAGACATGTGAATGTCACTACTAAATACACAGGAGAGTGAAGACTCAACCATATGGCTGTGTGTACGGTAAGAACCAATGTCACTTCATAGACCAGGCAGATCCAGCCTCTGGTGTAGCCAGTGTGCACCTCCCCTGCTAGGAGGATTACAGATGAGGACACACTGTATGACCAGACTGAGTGATGGGCATGAGGGGAGGAAGGTGGCAGATGTTGAATAGGGGACAGGGAGAGAAATGGCATGTGCTGATGCCTGCAATGTCAGCTGTCTATCTTGCCACTCCATTAGCACTAGTACTTCCTGCCAGCATTGGTCCCAGTCTAGAAGGGAGGAGATGTAGATGCAAGGAGATTAATTATCTTGCCTAAGCATTTGTTTGATTTTATTTGTAGGCATTGCTTCTTGAGGGATCGGCTCCCTCAAGCCAGGAACTTCTGTTCTAATTTCAGCAAAAGAGAACTGTCTCATGGAGGGCTCTGGCTTGTAGGTAACAGATCCGTCTATAGATAGAAACCCTCACTTTGGCACTTGGGAGGTAGAGGCAGACAGATTAGGAATCCAAGGTCGCCATGTACTCCCTGAGACCTTATCTTAAACAAAACGAAACACCCACATTAAGGACCAAGTCAGTTTTATTTGCTTTGAGTCTTGGCTCCTTGGGTGTCAATATCAGCTGTTTATGTTTTGTATTTACTTACATGATCCTGTGCCCCACCCCATCCCACCGCCTGTGGCCCCCCTCTGTAGGTTCCCTTATATAACAAAGTCAACCAGGGCATGGTTCATGACTTGAATTTCAAGTTTTCAAGTAACTTTTTGGAATTCTTTACTTCAAAGTGATATAAATATCCAATGACTAATATTTAATTTGATGAGCAGTAGTCGGGGACCCTTATCCTTTTTCCTTTTGCAATTTTATCACTTCGCATTAACTTTTAGAGGTTTAAATATGTCATCTCGCCATGACTCTGTAAGTTTTAATTATCAAAGCAGCTACATCAGGTTTGGGTTTTTTTTTTTCTTAAACCAAAAGCAGAGTGACCTTATTTTATAGCTGAAACAAAACCGAACGCTCGTTTCCAACATCAGACAGTTAGTAGGTCATTCCATAAAGATTTATCTGTACTTAGTGGGTAGAAGAGAATTTCAAATAGGGTCAAACCAGGCACTCAGTTATCTTTAACCACTTAAGACTTGTCAGGATTTCCTTCATTAAAGGCTTCATCTTGGCTAGATGACATTGGTTTTTTTATGAAGACTCAAAAAGCAAAACAAAACCCAACAAAAACCATAGCAAAACAAAGGGAAACAACACCCCCCCCCCCAAAAAAAAACCTACTGCATTCAACAATTTAGAGAACCAAAAATTCAGCAACTACTTTTAATATAACCGCAGGGGAAACAAAAACAATGCTGGTTTTCTTTTGTTTCAGCAGAAGAGAGCTTCTCTATGGGACGGGAGAAGCAGGCAGTGTTTCATAACTGTATTTATACACCTGGCATAAGAAACGAGTTCTCCAGAATGAAAGCAAAATCTAGGGCAGAAATAGCTGGGTGTTGGAGGAAGGTGGGCATGCGTGTAGGAGAGAGAGTGAGGGACAGGCGTCTCCTGTCTCTTAGATTTAGAAATATCAATTTCTTCTTGCTTACTTTGCCGCTGTGCAATTCTTTGAAGAGATGTGATTAAAATCCTCAGCGTCTGCACCCCCGTTCCCACCCCCACCATTCCCTTCCCTAGCAAAATCTGTTGCTAGTGCCTTTTCTGTGGGGCCTGTCTTGTCTTGTGTGGGTTTTCTCTCCGGACTAACAGCTAAATCAGGAAAAGGTCTTGGCCACAGCTCACTGCTTCAGTGACTTCTCTGAGGCCAGCTGGGGACTGACAGCCTCAGACACCACCTCTCTGCCCCCCCCCCCCCTTGCCACACAAATGCAATTGCCTTGAAAGGCAGATGCTTTCCTCTGTTAACCTCATACCGACAAATAAAAAACGGGAAGAGCGTTGATCGCTCATGCAGTTTCTCCCTGATCATTCTAGGAAACAGAACCAAGGAAATGTTCGGTCTGAGAGAGACGTGGCTTTTCTTAACAAACATTTCACATGCACAATCGTTACAAAATGTCGTTTGCAGAGTTCTTTGGGGGGGGGGGGGATGAAATGGCTCTTCTTTTCTTCTTTCATCTTCCTATGAAGGTAGTGGTTGTGTGGAGGCAGGAGGGTAAATGCTTGGTATTTAGGGAATAGGCCTCATTATCTTCCGTTAACAACGCATCTTTAAAATATACATAAGGCTTTATAAATTATAATTTTGTCATTACATATAAGAGTACCCTTTCAAACATGTTTTAGGTGAGGTCAGAGGAAGGGGGATTGTTGACGATGTTTGGGTTATCTTGGCTGCTGGAATTTTCTGTAATGTAATGGTCGTTTGTCTGCTTTCCCAAGCCCACCTTTCCACCTCAGAGGAGAGACAAGAAGGCTGCCAGTCCATAGGAGAATGTGCACCGCAGTGGAGCAAGGGCGACTACCAAGGCGAACACATCCTCTAGCCCTGACACCGGTGCCTCTTAGTATGTTCTGGCCCTTTTCCTGTAAGCTTGTTCTGTTATTTAGTAGCCTCTTGGATCTGCTGTTTCTCTCAGTGAGGAAACTTGCTGGCACCTGCATGCCTAAATGAGCGGAGACGGGCGTGCCCTCCCACCCGTGCTGAGAGTCTGAGACCTGCAAGCCTGACGTCACGTGACCCAGCAGGCCCTCTCCCTCTCCTCCGGATTCCTCTGGTTTATAGCTTAACTAGGGACCAAGCCGGGAGTGGTGGCGCACGCCTTTTATCCCAGCACTTGGGAGGCAGAGGCAGGCGAATTTCTGAATTCGAGGCCAGCCAGGTCTACAGAGTGAGTCCCAGGACAGCCAGAAACCCTGTCTCGAAAAAAACCAAAAAATAAAACAAACAAACAACCCAAAAAACAAACAACAAATAAACAAACCAAAAAAACTAGTGACGGGGAATCTTAGCCTCCCAAGCCAGACTCAAAACATCAGAGAGATGAGTCCAAGCTAGTCAGATAGTCTGACTTCCTACTAAGTCTAGTCCCTCCATTGTTTCAATGGCAATCCCAAGTCTTCTCGTTTCTGAAGTGGAAACAACCAGGTTGTAAGAAGCATAGGTGAGAGCCAAAGTTAACTGCTAGGTATATATACTTAATTCTAAACAAATACAAACGATTATCAGTGAAGGCAAACAAACGTGAAATTTTCAAATGTGACCGGTGACTCCGGTATCTTTGAATCAGTTTCTTGAATGAGTAATTGGTGCGCAGGTTTAGCTTAGCTTTAAAATACATCTTTTACTTCAATTTAGTTCTACAATTGTTGGTTTTGTGCAGAGTTAAACTCTGTACAGAGGAGCAGGCATGAAGGCAAGCTCCCAGCTGAGCGTTTTTGCTATATACTTCTCCTGGCCTCTACAAGTTGTCTAATGAATATTTATGACTCAGTACTAATACATGTCAGACTCTGAGAGCTGCAGCACAGTATCCTCTGCCCTTTCATCCCGTCTCTCCTGTGTTCTGGGGTCTTGATACTGACAATTATGACTGTAACATCTATTTTTATTAAATGAGAAAGGGACAAAATTAGGGAAATGAAAGGCTTGGGTGCGCTTGGCTCGACTGCTTTTTAAAACGCCTATTAACTATTAACGTTAACTTTGTTCTGGGCATTCTGCCAGCTGCTTTTCTCATTGCTCTATCTTTTAGTCATTTCAAGAACATAAAAGGAAGTTATTTCGGCTGAGGATCTGAGAAGTTATTCGGTCTGTTCTAAGCTAAACAGCTTGAAGTGGTAGAGTCCTCAGCTATCAATAGCTGGGCTGTCTATTTTCATGTCCCAAATATTGTTGGAGGGCCCGCTATGTGTCATTCACTTTGCTAGGCTCTAAGGGCACAGTGAAGGAAACAGCCCTCCTGGTTCTCGTAAGGCTGCCAGTTTAGCAAGGAAGGCTGAAGGTAGATAGGCTGTGGCAATTGAGCATCACCACATAGAGCGTGTGGGGAGGTAGGTCTTGCAGGCAGGAAGGGCTTGCAGAGGCTCAGGGGTAGGAAAGATCGAGGGGCCTCTGGAGATCTGCAAGGAATTTGCTGCCCATTAGAGCATTCTAATCAAGGCACCAGCGGCAGAGTACCTCGTGAGCTCTCAGGAGGGGCCATTTCCTCTCTCTGGGTAAGTTAGACCTAGCATGAGTTTACTTGAAGTATTGTGCTGCTAAGGCTCTCCCATGTTTCACAGAGTAGTAATAAGGGGCTCCGGGATGACTGTGTTCATTTCTATAATTAGAGGTTTTCTAAAAGAGATGGAATGTAAAGACTCTTCACCGTTGTTCCTTTTTCTTGGCCCCCATCATGAGTGGAAGGGCAGCTTTGACTGGGTTAGAGAGCATTTAGAGTAACATGTAGAGTTTGTGTGTGTGTGTGTGTGTGTGTGTGTGTGTGTGTGTGTGTGTGTGTGTGTTTATGATGCAGAGTAAGATTTAGGTGTGTGTTGTTGACACAAATCTCTCCTAATAATATCAGTATATTGATACTTGTCCCAGGCTGTGTCTTTGAGCTATATAGGTTTTAACTGTTCATTGGTCCTTATAACCCTAGGAAGTAGGATCAACTATGTCTAGTGATTCCCAGGAGGAAACTGAGGCACAGATATATTAAGATATTAAGATTGTGTTCATACAAAAAGTTGGCAGCAGAGCTCAACTTTTTTGTTTGTTTGTTTTTGTTTTTGTTTCTGAGACAGGGTTTCTCTGTATAGCCCTGGCTGTCCTGGAACTCACTTTGTAGACCAGGCTGGCCTCGAACTCAGAAGTCTGCCTGCCTCTGCCTCCCAAGTGCTGGGATTAAAGGCGTGTGCCACCACTCCCGGCTAGAGCTTAATATTTAAAGCTGGGACTGTGTGGCCTCAAGTGGTTACTCTTGACAGTTGGTAGTGTGGTATAAGACGTTCATGAAACCATTACTGCCAATTATTAAATGTAAGTCTTGGTTCTTTGTATTGTTGTTCATTTATGGACAGTCTCATGGGTAATTCCTCCATCCCAGATGTTAGAGCTTATGACTGTCAGTGGTCAGAAAACCAAGGTGCCCATTCCACCTTTGGCAGCTACTAAGAGTAGAGTGCTGCCTGTGGTTGGTGGTACTTGTCACCTAAGCCTGAAAACTAACTTCTCCTCAGAGGCCTCCAGAAAGGTTTAAGATGGGTGGTGCTATCATTGGCAGTTGTATGTTTCTAATGAAGCACTGTAGGGTTCGTTATGTGACCAGGTTCCATCCCAGATTCTAATCTATGGGTAACTTAGAGTAGGGAATGTGGAGATGTAAAAACAAGACAAACTCCATGTCTGAATGTGACATAGAGATAAAAAGGTCTTGTTAACAGAGAAAATGAAGAATTCCTGGCATCATCCATGAGGATGAGGATGATGATGGTGATGGTGACGACGACGATGATGATTGATGATGATGCAGTTGAATCAAAGACTAGAAATGCTTCCATAAACTTAACTGCCCCAACCCTGATTTGAGACCCATGGTCCTGTGGTATAGACTGGCCTTGAGCTCTCTGTGTAGCCAAAGTTGACCTTGCACTTTGTTCTGCCTCTGCTTCCTGAGTGCTGGGATTACATTTACACACTACCATGCTTAGTTTTATGTGATTTGGGGAGTCAAACGCATGGCTGAAGGCATGGCAATCACTCTACCAAGTGAGCTACATCTCCAGCCCCCTGGTTTGTGATATCGCTAGAAATATATTTAGGGCTCTGTATCTCCCAGCCTTTGTTATCCCGATGTTGAGATCCTTGGGGGTTTTTTTGTTTATTTGCTTATTTGTTTGCTTGGTTTTGTTTTGTATTTTAGAAGGAGTCTCATGTGTAGCCTGACCTGGCCTCAAACTTAGAATTCTCTGAAAGCAATTAACCCTTTATCGAAAGCAGTTGCCTAGGTTAGCGGTCATTTCTCCCTGTGTTTCTCATAGAAAACCAACTCCTGGATCTGTATCCTTTGGTCTGTCTTTTCTTGTTTATGTATGGCATATGTGTATGAATGTTCACATGTATGTGGGAGTATGTGTGTGGGCACATATTCTCTTGGGTATGTAGCAGAGTCCGGCAAGAAGCATTTTCCTTGGTCTTTCTCAACTTTATTTACTAAGGCCAGGTCACTCAATGAACTGAGCCCAGAGTGTGCCAATTTGTCTAGTCTAGTTAGCCAGGCTCCCATCCCATTTCCACCTCCTGAGCCTAGGATTACAGCAGGCCCACCACACCCACTCAACATTTAAATGGATGCTGAGGATGCAAAGGCTGATCACTAGGCTTGTACAGACAAGTCCTTTCTCCACTGAGCCATCTCCCCAGCCATTTCTCTACATGTGCTATTCAGAGCATTCCCCAGCAGTCCCAGTTTTTAAATTTAGTCAGCCCTGGGGACTTTAAGCCCTAACCAGCTTGAAGTCCCCAGTTCTGCCCTTACATCTGCAATGAGTTTCCTACTGTTCCATTAGCAGATGGGACTCTGCTGTACAGAAACTGCGGTTACCACTCCTCAAGCTGCCTGCAGGGATCTCCAGTAGGAGAGTAGATACAGAGAATCAGTTTAAATTCAGAAAACAGCGTTGATACAATAGCCAGATATTTGAAAAGCCTTCATTTACCCCAAACACATAGAAACAAGATAGTCAGTATGGGGGGGGCGGGGGTGTGACACTGGAAACTTGGCGGAAAAATGAGAGAGAAACTCTCAGAGCTCTGTCCTACTTCCTGGTTAACATGCCATTGAGCTGCAGACAGTTCACTTCATTTCCTACTGGCTGATAATTCTATCTTTAAGCTTGGTGAGTCGTGTCTGGTAGCATGTGTCAATCTTGAGCAGTGTTCACGTCTGCTCATGTCTTCCTTCCTTCCTTCCTTCCTTCCTTCCTTCCTTCCTTCCTTCCTTCCTTCCTTCCTCCTTCCTTCCATGCTGGTATATTGGTTCCTTCCTATGCTGAATACACATTTCCATGGAACACAAGAGTTAGGACATCACATCCACCACTAGGAAAAGGAAACAAACAAACAAAGAGAAACCAACTTTATTAAGTTTTCCATTCTTGTGGACTTTTTGTCCCCACACTGTTTGAAACCAGAACATTACAATAATTTTGGGGAAATACCCAGAAGAGGCAAGCAACTTACATTTTATTGATCTTGCAACTTACATTTTATTGATCATCTTCAATATAGCATTTCGATGGTAGGGCTCTGTGTTTTCAACATTTCTTAAGTGTGAGGTCTTCACTGCAGCTAATGGCTTATCATGCTTGTGGATGGGTGACACCATTTAGTGACTGGCTACACAGAAAGACCCTGTCTCAAAAGGACAGGAGTCCAGTTGGCTGTTTTGTTGCACTGTCTCTGATGAGAAAGAGTTGCAAATGAAGACATTTTATGCTCTTAGTAAAGTTGACAGTGGCTTTATAATACATAACAGACTTCATGAAAGTTAATGTAATAGTAGGCTTCAAGTAAATGTTAATTAAAGCACTCTAACAATTCATTGTTTTCTCAGAACACATCCTTGTTATCATTTAAGAGACAACATGGGGGTGGGAAATCTCTGGTGACTAACTGAAGGCCTGGGATAGGAGAGGATACAGGAGTCTACAGGGATGAACCTAGCTTAGATTCCTACCAGAGAGGGAAATAGAGACTGAAGTGAGCACCTCCTATAGCCAGGTAGGACTTCCAGAGGAGGGAGGGGGACATCAATCTACCCACAAAACCTTCAACTCCCAAATTTGTCTTGCCTACAAAATGTGCAGGGACAAAGATGGAGCAGAGACTGAGGGATCAACCAACCAATGACTGCCCCAACTTGAGGCCCATCCCATGTGAGAGAGCTAACCCCTGACACTATTAATGATACTCTACTATGCTTGTAGACAGGAGCCTAACATAACAGTCTCCTGAGAGGCTTCATCCAGCAGCGGATGGAGACAGATGCAGAGACCCACAGCCAAACATCAGGGGGAACACAGGGAGTCTTATGGAAGAATGGGAGATAGAAGTGAGCAAACCAGAGAGGTCAACACCACCACAAGACCTACAGAGTCAACTAATCTGGGACCATGAGGGTTCACAGAGCCTGGGCCACCAAACAGGGAGCATGCAGAAGCTGGACCTAGAACCCCAACACATATGTAGCAAATGTGCAGCTTGGTGTTCATGTGGTTCCCGTAACAAGTGGAGCCTGGACTATATCAGTCTCTGTTCCCAGCCATTGGATCCCCTTTTCCTCCATACTTGGACTGCCTGGATGGGCCTCAGTGGAAGATGTGCCTAGACTTTCTGGGATTAGATGCCCCAGAATGGGGTGGTACCCAAGGGGGGCTCCCCTTCTCTGAGGAGAAGGGGTTGGGGCAATGGGGGGAGGGATTTGCTAGGGTGGGACTGGGAAGAGAGGAGGAAGGGGAGCTATAATTAGGATGTAAAGTGAATAGAAAAAATAAAAGTTAAAACAAATTTTTAAAAAAGATACCAGCCGGGCGTGGTGGTGCACGCCTTTAATCCCAGCACTCGGGAGGCAGAGGCAGGCGGATTTCTGAGTTCCAGGCCAGCCTGGTCTACAAAATGAGTTTCAGGACAGCCAGGGCTATACAGAGAAACCCTGTCTCAAAAAACAAAACAAAACAAAACAAAACATACCAACCTACCCCAAAAGAGACAGATTTAAGCTTAGCATGGTGGTGTCTGCCTACAATCCTAGCACATACATTTATGCCAGCCTCACATAATCAGTATAGGACAGTCAGAACTACATAGAGAAGCCCTGTCTTGCAAACAGACAGACAGACAAACAAACAAACAAAACCCACTAATAAATAATAGCCCTAGAGTCACAACTTCATTATGACTCCTTTACCACCCAGAAACTTTCCAGTCTCAGACTCCCAAGAACATTTCCTTCAGTGATTCCAGAAGGCCTCATGCCTCTTTGGGCAGTCATTACAGGCTCAAACTTTGTTCACATTTTTTTACTTACATTAGGCTGAAATTGCACAGCACGTTTGGGCCGTTAAAAATCTACACCTCATTTGCATTTGGGAATTACTATAACGTAAATACAAAACCTTACAACTCATAATTGGAAATCTGTAAATCCTTTAAGCCCCTTTCATGCTTGAAGCTGCCAAGTTAAATGCCTCTGGAATAATAGCTCCTAATGTCCAGCATTTTATACCTCAGTTCGGATGTACAACACATGCTCAGCCCCACCCCCCTTCCCATCCCAATCACCACAAAACCATTGTTCTCTGCAGAATAATTGCCAGTTGTAAATGCAAACATTAGTTTAAGGTAATTAATAGCAACCAGTAAAAAGAAGGGGATTTATGCACCATGAAATGTGTGCCTGAGAATTCATGGTTCAACTGGGCAAGTTTGATTTGCTTTTATCTTTTCCTTTCTTGTGGTGTTGGGGACTAACCCTAAGCCCTAAGCCCTAACATGTGCAACCCTTGTCTTGGATTTTCCGGTTTATTTTTTTTTTAATGTTTATTTGTCTCTATGTGTGTGTATGTGTGCCTGGGTGAGTTTATGTGCACATGCGCATGCAGGGTCTTGTGGAGGCCAGAAGAGGATGCTGGAGTTCCAGGTGGCTGTCCGGTGTGAGTGCTGGGGACAGAACCCAAATCCTCTGCAAGTGCTATAACTGCTCTTAGTTTTCTAGTCCCAACTTACCTGTTGTTTGTTTGTTGTTTGTTTTTAAAGATTTATTGATTTTTATGTATGTGAGTACACTGTAGCTGTCTTCAGACACACCGTTAGAGGGCATCGAATCCCATTGCAGATGGTTGTGAGCTACCATGTGGTTGCTGAGAATTGAACTCAGGACCTCTAGAAGAGCAGTCTAAACCCTGAGCCATCTCTCCAGCCCAGCCCAGCCCCTCCCCCTTTTTTTTTAAATAGCAGTTGTATACTAAGAGAAATCAGGAATGCTTTCTTACTTGAGTAGTAACGCATATAGATAGCCTTGAATGCCCATCAAGCATCATTCTTCTATGGAAAATGGTAATTAAGTTACACAGTTTTCTTGTATTGCCAGGATCTGACTTCCTCTGGTTTATTGAAGCAACTTTACTTATGATTTTTGAGGGTAGGCGTTACAGCCCACGGCTAGAGCACATGCTTAGCATGCATGGGATTCTGTGTTCGTGATCCCCAGTATCGCACACAAAAGGGACTTTTTGGTAGATTTTTTTTTTAATTGATGTACTTACTTTGTGTAAATGTAATTCTTAGAGGTTTTCTATTTTGCTCCCAAATAGCCTCAGAGTTTCTATGCCTGCTCTAGCACTTTCTAGCTCCTGAATAAAGGACACAGAGACTTGGTATGTTTGTTAACAAGTTGCAAGCCTAAACTGGGCAAGTTCTGAGCTATTCTAACCCCACTAGGCTACCTACTACCCATGGTGAGGTCCTTTACCTGCATGGGTCTTGCCCTGGCTTGCTCTGGTCCATATATGTCCACATGGCTGCTCTCTCATCGTGACCTCATGGAGAATCCTCCTGGTCCATCCACCCTGTTTCTCCTTCATTTCTCTCTCGTCGTCCTTCTCTACTCTTTGGTTTCCTTGGGGACCCCTTGACTGGGATTGGAAGTCCCACCCTATTTTTGTCTGCTCAGCTGATTGGCTGATCATCTCTTTATTAAACCAATCAAAAGGTGATACAGCAGGATGTTTACAAAGGAGATGCTTCATAAAAATAACAATAACAAAGTCTGGCCTGTACTGAACTCTCTGCTGGTATTGAAATCAGCATTTGAATAATACAAAGACAACCTAACCTAGTGTTTGTTGAATATAATTTATGTTTTCAGTGAACAATTTGGAT